>NC_133834.1:5385000-5392500 GCF_047830755.1 Zonotrichia albicollis | reverse complement strand
CAGGCAGGGCTGGGAGGATACAGGCAGGGGTCAGAGGATGCTGGCAGAGCCCTAGGAGTGCAGGCAGGGCACTACAGGCAGGGCTGGGGGATGCAGGTAGAGCTCTGGGGCTGTGAGACAAGGCTGCGGGGCTGCAGGCAGGGCTCTCTCTTTAGGTTCTTTACAGGCAGGGCTTTCGGGGCTGGAGGCAGGGCTCTTTAGCCTCTATGCAGGCAGGGCTCTGGGGCTGCAGGCAGCTTTGGGTTCTTTACAGGCAGGGCTCTTTGGATTCTTTACAGGCAGGGTTCGCTGCAGGCAGGGCTCTCTGGGCTCTGGGCAGGCTCTGCAGGCAGGGCTCTGTGCAGGCAGGGCTCTCTCTTTAGGTTCTTTACAGGCAGGGCTCTGTGCAGGCAGGGCTCTGTGCAGGCAGGGCCCTTTAGGATCTTTACAGGCAGAGCTCTGGGGCTGCAGGCAGGGGCTTTGGGCTCTGTGCAGGCTCTATGCAGGCAGGGCTGTGTGCAGGCAGGGCTGTGTGCAGGCAGGGCTCTTTGGGCTCTGTGCAGGCAGGGCTCTGAGCAGGCTCTGCAGCCAGGGCTCTCTGGGCTCTCTGCAGCCAGGGCTCTCTCTGTAGGCTCTCTGCAGGCAGGGCTCTTTAGGCTCTGTACAGGCAGGGCTCTGAGCAGGCTCTGCAGGCAGGGCTCTCTCTTTAGGCTCTCTGCAGGCAGGGCTCCTGGCAGGCTCATTCTGCCGAGCCGCTCGGAGCCTCTCCCGCAGCAATGGCTGTAAAAGCCAGTAGGAAGCTGTAAGATAAAACACCCAGATTGTGATAAAAGGGGAAACAAGGCGAGGCGAGCTGGCGTCCTGAATGCGAGTCTTGTACGTCTTATTATCAAGTTAATTAAAGCTAGCATCTGACAATGTCACTCGGCTGTAGAAAAAGGGATTTAAATGCAGCGTCTCCCAGGACTGCGTGTCAAGGGCTGCTTTTCATTGAGCTGGTGCGAGTGTTTGGCTGGAGGAACAGCTCTCCGGATTGAAGGGGGTGCCTTTAAAGAAGCAGCAATTGACAAGGAAGCAATTATTAAATTTTGATGTTCAAAAATAAGAGGAAAAAAAAGAGAAAGAAGACGAAGAAGAAAACGGCTTCTATAATTTGTGTTTTAGATGGAGAGCAATATAAAGAGATATCAAGGCCGAGAGCCATCAAAAGCCTTTCCCCCTCCCCGCATGAAAGCTCCTCTCAAACACTTTAAGAGAGATTTTTAGAAGCTCGACAAGGATCCTAGAAACATTAAAACAGAAGTCGATTTTAAATGTGCACATTGAAATGCACAGAGCCGCTTACTACGTGGACTTGCACTTGAGGTCAAGTGACGGACGGATTGTATGCTTCTCCATAATAATATTAATTAAACAATTTGCATGCTAATAAGGTAACAATTATCAGGGCTTCTGTTGAAAGATTCAGGTTATTACAACACGCCAATCTGGAGGCCAGGGGTCAGGGAGTGAGAGGCGAGAGAAATTTCAACTCAAATTAACATTCTGTCAGCTCCAGAAAATGGGATAAATAAAGTCGAATTAATTCATTATAATAAAGAGAGGGAGAGAGAGAAAAGTCCCCCCTCTCTTGTTCTGTGCTGGATTGATTACCATTCTGTATTCAGAAACACGTCCCGCTCGCATTCCTCTCCTGAAATCCGACAGAAAATGAGGCATTTATTGCTACAGGCAAAATTTGGTCCAGTGGACACAGTTTACATTTAGTATTTATAGAGAAAGAAATTAAATTATGGTGAAAAGTGAAGCCCTTGACCCCAGAATTAATACCAACCCCATCATTTTCTTATTTCTGTTAGGGCTGTGTAGTCCAAATTCAAACTACCTTTTAGCTCTAAGCAGAGGCAGGGAGACCATAATTAAACTAATCTATAGGGGGGAGGGAGGGAACAGCAATAATACAGCAGTATATTGTATGGCATTCAATTAGGTGAATAAATACAGCTCCGGACAGACAGCATAGATTAGAGGCTCGACTTCCTTTTTATTTCAATTTTAACTTCCCCCTCTCTCATACCCACACAAACCAGGGCTAGGAAATGGATCATCTTGACTGGATATTTTAGAACTGGAAAATCTATTTGTGTGTTTTCCAGAGATAAAGTGTCTCTCCCTCTTTCCCCTTCACTTTTTCTTTCCTACCTATTTTCATTTCTCTCCCTTTCTCACCCCACCGCGCCCGCCCCCCAGACTCCAAGGATTTCATTCCGCACGAACCTCCCAGGAAGATTTAAAGAGTTTCCCGTGTCTGATTGCCCGGCCCGGCCCTTTTCCCTCCGCTCTTTGTTAAACGCAAACGCCGCTTCTCCCCTCGCTCCTCTTCCCACCCTCTCGAGGGTCTCCAGGTTGGGTCCCCCAGCCCTGGGGACCGCCCGCTCCGGTCCTGCGGGCTCGGCATGGGAGATGTTGGGAAGTTCCCCCTGTTCCTCTCTCCTGGGAGCTCGGGAAGTGTTCCTCTAACCGGGACAGGGCACAAAACTGGGGATCCCCAGCCCCGCGCTTCGCCGGAGAACCGTCCCTTAAATTGTTCACCGGGGAAATCGAGCAATGTTTTATCTGGGTGAAAACTTCTATGGAAACGTAATTTAATTAGGAATTTAACAGTTTGGCGGCTGTTTGGGGGCTGTGGGTGACTGGCGGGATGAAGAGTGGGGTGTGCTCCAGGGGAAGGTGAAATGGGAGGGATGTAGGGATGGGAACTTGGTTCGGGTTTGATCTTTAAAAATTATTAGCAGTACGAGTTTTTGGCCTCCTCTTCAGCGATCAGAGGCTGCTTCTGCTCGTGGCTGCGCTCACAATTCAAAGGTTGTGGTTACTGCTGGAGAGGGGGGTGTCCGTGGCCGAATCGATAGGAGATTGCATTAATTATGATTTCGATTGATATGCTCAAATCTCCTCCTAAACGCTGTAAACGGCTCTTCCTTTTTCATTTTTTTCTCCTTCCTTTCCTCCCCCCCCCCCCCCCATTTTTTCCCTCTGCCCCCCTCCCCTCTCCCCTGTTATAGAGCCGGAGAGGAGATGAAAAGGCTTGTAGTTTTAAATTCAATGTGACAGCTCTGGAAAGAGCGGATGATGAATCTCCTATTATTGGATCAGTCTATTTGCCGCTCAATGTCTCTCTGTAATTGGAGCAACATCACTTTAAAGGTTCAGAGAGTAGAGCATTTCTGGTGAAAAATCCCCACAACACGCTGGTGAATGTTTTAAAGGGAAATCTATTAGTGATTTGGCGAGGGGAGGGGACAAGGGGGAAGAGGGTGGGTTGGAGGGGTGGTGGGGGGGGAGGCCGTGTGTGTGCAACTCCGACTGTTTAGTATTTAACCGGGTATCAGGCAGATCCTCGCGTTCCCCTCCGCCCCCCCTGCCCGCCCGGCCCCCGCCGCCCTCCTCGGGCTGGAGTTCGTATCAAAGCCCCCCTCGTCGTGTTGTGACAGCTCTGATATTGTTTATTGAGGCTGGATGTCAGGTATAATTAGCAATCGATATGGAAAACGTTTGCTCCCCACACTGGCACGTCTCTGACGTCAGGACCGATTAACGTTTCTTATTGGTCCCAAATTCCCCCAGCCTGAGCTAATTATTGGGAGCCTGATGTTGATAAAGTTAAAGCGCCCGGCGCCCTGCAGCATGAGCCCCTCGCCGCGCCGCCTCCTCGGCCAGCAGCACCCCCGGCCCCAGCCGCCCCGCCGCCAGCGCCCCCAGCCCCGCCGGCACCCCCCGCCCTAGAGCCGCCCCCATGATGGACAGCCGCATCCTGGAGCATCCCCATGCCCAGTTCGGGGGGATGGTGGGCTTCCCTTACCCGCTCGGCCACCACCACGTCTACGAGCTGGCCGGCCACCAGCTGCAGTCGGCGGCCGCCTCCGTGCCCTTCTCCATCGATGGATTACTGAGCGGCTCCTGCGCCGCCTCTGTGGTCAACCCGGCGCCGCTGATCCCCTCGGGCTGCGGGGTGAGCGGGGACAGCCAGCCCTTCAAGCTCGCAGGTAGGAGCGGCCCCGTGTCGCGGGTGTCCCCCCGCTCCCCACCCCTGCTCCCCGCCACCCGGAGCTGTCAGCGCGGGGGAACAGCAGCACCGCGCCCCAGCAGCCCCGCTGCCCTCACCTGCGGGTTTTGGGGTGTCTGGGGCAGGTGGGAGGCTGTGCTGGCCCCCCGAGGGGACGGACGGCCCCGCTCCGAGCGCCCGCAGCGCTCCCCGCTCCCAGCGGCGCAGGGCCACGCGTGTGCCCTGAACAATAGCGGGCCCGGCCCGCTGCCTTCCCACAAAGTTCATCGTGTGGCAGCTCGGATCGTGCCGTTAAAAGATGATAATAATAAAAATAATAACGGGGATCACTGGGGTTTGGGGAATGGATAGTAATGATTATTTTTTTATACGATTTAACCAAAGGGAAGCGTTCTCCCTCCTTCCCTCCCCACCGGCCTGTGGCACCGCTATTGTTCAGCTACTAAAACATTCTGTAGCCCCAACATCCTTCTGGTTAAGCCTGGAGCTGCCCCACACTGCACCTCAACTAAACACAAATTATTATAATTATTACTATTATTATGATTTTTTTTTCCTTAATTTCCACACCTGGCGGAAAACATTAGGGGAGGTGCAGCCGGGGCTGGAAAATCCCCAGCCTGGAGCTGTAGGTACTCGGAGAGGCTGCGAGCATCCCAGCCCACGGCCGCCCGTGCTCGGGGGGACTGCAGGAGGCCCAGGGGCCGCCCCGCACCCGGGGTCCCGCGTGGAACGGGGCCGTGAGCTGTGCCCCACGCAGCTACTCCGGAGGGGCCGGGCAAGGGAAAGAGGGGAGGGCTTTTATCTTTTTATTTTTAATTTTTTTTAATGAAACCTTTGGTGGTTGGAGCAAATATTGGAACTTCTCTCTCTCTCTCTGCCAGCTGAGTGCCTGTGGAGAGCTTCCTTCAGGAATAAATGTTCTGTAAAGTACATTTTCGGAGGAGGCGAGGGCAGATCGGGTTCCTCCCCATTTTTAGCGCAGGTGTGTGAATAATCCCGCTCTTTTACCAACGCTACCGAGCACAAAAGTTAAAAGGCTCCTGTGAATGGCAGGGAGGGGGGAGAAGGCCTGTCTCCCAGGGACCTGAGGGTATTTCTGCTTTTTCAGACTCGGGTGACCCGGACAAGGAAAGTCCTGGCTGTAAAAGAAGACGAACCCGCACCAATTTTACTGGCTGGCAGCTCGAGGAGCTGGAAAAGGCGTTTAATGAGAGTCATTACCCGGACGTGTTTATGCGAGAGGCTCTGGCTCTCAGGCTAGACTTGGTGGAGTCCAGAGTGCAGGTAAAAACCGCGTCCCCCCTCCTGTCCCCCCCTGCCCTCTCCTTGCGCCGAGCAGTCCCCGGGGAGGCCCCTGGGACCCCGCTCCGGGCCGGGCCCTGCGCGCTCGGGCCGCACCTCCCGGCCCTTTTGTTCCCTGCCTTCACTGCTCTTTGCTGTCTTATTTATCGTTATTATTATTATTTATACCCGATTTTTTAAAATCTTACAAAACGAGAAGAGTAGCAACCCAGCCTGGCTTCCCTTAACATTTTTTGAGTGTGTTTTTCCGCTGTAAACATTTTTTCTTAAATGAGTCAAGGGCGAGAAAATTAGCATGCAAATATGAGGCTTAATCACGGGCCAGGGTATGCTGGAGAATTTCAATAAAGCTCGTGGATGCATCGAGAGCGAGTGAAACTTGTAAAACTTAATTTTAACGAGCTGCTCAGGCCCTTGGCCGTGCGGGACGGGGAGGGGAAGCACCCATCTGCTTCAGTGGGTCTTCCAAAAAATAAATGTATGGGGGGATGCGGGGAGGCTGCTGGATCTCGGGATGCTGTTCAGTGCCGCGGTGGCTGCGAGCGGGCGGCGAGGCCGGGCTTCGGGCCCGCATCTCACCGGAACCCGCGGCCGTGCGGGGGCTGCGCGTGTGGAGAATTCGTCCTTAAATCCACCCGGGAGCCGGGGACGGGACCCTCGGGATGAGGCAGCGCCGTTGTCCGCGGGTCCTCCTTGGGCTTCGCTGCTCCGTGTCCGTGCGGCCGCTTTTCCATCCGCTCCCAGGGCTCGGGGAGCCTGCGGGGCCCGCCCGGGCAAGGAGCCGGTGTCGGGCACGGGGATTGGCGCGGGGCTCCGGCCGGGACAGGCCCTGCCGGCAGCCCCGAGGGGCGAGGAGGGACGGGGAGCACCGGGGACCTGCCAAGGCAGGCAGGAGCAAGGCCGGAGCAGGGAGGTTTTAATTTAATTTAATTTAATTTAATTTCTCTCCTATGATCTATCTATAACAAACCAAACCAAACCCCATTTTGGGCTGGTCCAGCTCCTCTGCTCGGGCTCCCGGCAGGAGCAGGAGGTCCGAGCTCCGCACGTTCTGGGCGAGGCACCGTCCGTCGTGTGCCCCCCGCACCCCCTCACTTCCAGCCGCTCATTGTGCGGTGTTTATCGCATTTTGCGTGCTGCTGCGGGGGGATCGGGCCAGCGATCGGTGCTTCTGCACCCCTCGGCCACGGGGAAGAGCTGGGGGGCTGTGGAATCCCTCCGGTTCTGGCAGGGTGTAGCGTGTGTGTGCGTGAGTGTGCACCCTCTTCTCGCTTTTCGTTTTTTTCCCCTGCTCTTTTAAAGAAGTGTGGATATCTTTTCCTGCCCCTTCCCGTGCTCTCCGTTTCTCAGAGGCCCCGCTCCTGGAAGGGCGCTGCCGGCACCTCCAAGGGGTGGACGAGGGAGGCCTGAGCTGCGCTTCTCCCCTGCGCCCCCTCCCTCCGCCCCGGCCACCGCGGGGGGCCGGTGCGCTGGGTGTTAATTGCTTCTCGTTGTTCGGTGTGTAGGTCTGGTTCCAAAACCGCCGGGCCAAATGGAGAAAGAAAGAGAACACCAAGAAGGGCCCGGGGCGGCCGGCTCACAACTCGCACCCCACGACGTGCAGCGGGGAGCCCATGGACCCCGAGGAGATCGCGCGGAAGGAGCTGGAGAAGATGGAGAAGAAGAAGAGAAAGCACGAGAAGAAGCTGCTCAAAAGCCAAAGCCGCCACCCGCACTCTCCCAGCGCCCTCTCCCTCCACAGCACGCCCAGCTCCGACAGCGACAGCGGCGGCGGGGGAGGCCTCTCGCCCGCCCCGCCCGAGGCCAAGCCCCGCGGGCAGCCCCCGCCGCCCCATCCGCCGCTCCCCGCCGCCGCCGCCCCCTCCGAGCCGCCCCCCGGCACCTGCGAGCAGACGGCCGAGCCCTTCTACCCCAGCCAAAGAAGCGGGAGCGGGCGGCTCCAGCGTCCGCCCGACAAGGACTGCGCGGCCGCCCCGTCGGGGGACGGCAGCGGGGGCGCGGGGGGGCCCCGCGGCGCCGGCAGCTTCCACAAGCTCAACCCGTTCAGCGTGGAGAGCCTGCTCTCCGACTCGCCGCCTCGCCGCAAGGCCGCCCCGGACTTCCCCAGCCTGCCCCCCTGCGCCCCCCGCACCCTCATCGGCAAAGGACAC